>NW_027256923.1:132500-157899 GCF_029215685.1 Pituophis catenifer annectens | reverse complement strand
ACACTCTGAACTCAAACTCTCAAATCAAGGCACTGAATTAACTGGATGCATTGAACTGGGCACTTCGGAATCGATTCTGAACGAATTCCCTCGGATTGGATCGGATGGACTCAATTCATTTAATTGAACCCAACCGAATCAATGGTTCGAATCTGATTGTACGCCTTATATGTGCTTCTACCTAGCTACCTATTGACATATTTACTACTAATCTGGCTTTCCTCCAGATCAGGCTGACCATTGAAATTAAACGGATTCAACAACCTGATCGTTCTAAATCAGCTCAGTTTGACTTCCTGAATCAAATAAATTATTCCAATAAGCAGAGAGTTAACTGAAGTAAAATCGGAGTTGGATCTTAAGGGATTTGCATACCTTTATTATCCTTCCTTCCTTTCTCCCTCCCTCTTTTTACTTCCCTCCCTCCCTTCCTCCTCTATCCCTTCCTCCCTTCCTTCGTTTTCTTCTTCTTCTTTGCATTTCACCGAATCACCCACATTAGGGTTTTTCCAGGAGATTGAGCCTTAGTGGTCACAAATGACCTTCCCACATCTCAAAAGACATCCTATATCCGTAGCCGGAGCTTTGCTCTCTGCTTCTTGAGTTCCAGAATAGATCTTTGTTCGTGAGTTAACCACAGCAAGAAACCCAGCTCCGTCTCTCTATTTTCAGCAGATGGGGACAGTAGGAGGTGGCCGGGTGGTAATTCGGTTGCACATCCGCTCCACTTGGTGAATGTTTCAGCAAAGGAAAATTGGACATGTGTGTTGCCTGTCTCTCTCTCTCTCTGTCTGTCTCTCTCTGTGTCTTTCTCTCTCTCTCTCTCTCCCTCCCTCCCTGTCTGTCTGTCTCTCCCTCTCTCTGTCTTTCTCTCTTTCTCTCTCCCTCTCTCGCTCTGTCTCTTTCTGTGTATCTTTCGCTCTCTCTCCGTTTTTTTTTCTCTCTCTCTATTTCTCTCCCTCTGTCTGTGTCTCTCTCTGTCTCTCCCTCTCTCTCTGTCTTTCTCTCTCTTTACCCCTTTCTCTGTCTCTCTGTGTGTCTTTCGCTCTCTCTGTTTCTCTCTCTCTCTCTCTGTGTGTGTCTTTCTCTATTTCTCTCTCTCTCTCCCTCTGTTTGTCTGTCTCTCTCTCCATCTCCCTCTCTCTGTGTGTGTCTTTCTCTCTCTATTTCTCTCTCTCCCTCTCTCTGTCTCTCTCCCTCCCTCCCTGTCTGTCTGTCTCTCCCTCTCTCTGTCTTTCTCTCTTTCTCCCTCTCTGTCTCTCGCTCTGTCTCTTTCTGTGTATCTTTCTCTCTCTCTCCGTTTTTTCTCTCTCTCTGTTTCTCTCCCTCTGTCTGTGTCTCTCTCTCTGTCTCTCCCTCTCTCTCTGTCTTTCTCTCTCTCTCCCCCTTTCTCTGTCTTTCTCTCTGTCTCTCTCTGTGTCTTTTGCTCTCTCTGTTTCTCTCTCTCTCTGTGTGTCTTTCTCTCTCTCTCTCTCTATTTCTCTCTCTCCCTCTCTGTTTGTCTGTCTCTCTCTCCATCTCCCTCTCTGTGTGTGTCTTTTTCTCTCTCTCTTTCTCTCTCTCTCCCTCTCTCTCTGTCTGTCTCTCTCTCTGTCTCCCTCTCTCTGTGTGTGTCTTTCTCTCTCTCCCTCTCCCTCTCTGTGTCTTTCTCTCCCTCTCTCTCTTTTCTCTCTCTCTGTTTCTCTCCCTCTCCCTCTGTCTGTCTCTGTCTGTCTCTCTCCCTCTGTCTCTCTGTCTCTCTCCCCCTCCCTCTCCCTCTCTGTGTCTCTGTCTCTCTTTCTGTCTGTCTCTCTCTCTTTCTCTCTGTGTGCCTCTGTGTCTCTCTCTCCCTCTCCCTCTCTGTCTCTCTCCCCCACTCTCTCTGTCTCTGTCTGTCTCTCTGTCTCTCTGTGTGTACATGTGTGTGCATGTGTGTGTGTATGTCCCTTCGGTATCAGAACCGCACGGCTGATAGGACTCGGTGATAGATCTGCCTCGGACAGACTCTACAATAGCTCTTAGACAGTCTATTAGGCAGTGATTGTCTGCCAGGCAGCCCAGCCGAATGCTGTGTGCTTCCAGCGATAATGGCGAGAAACAAAGATGGCAGCTGCTTTTGTGAAGGAACAGATTTGTGGCCAATCGAGATAAAATAAAGAGGAGGAAGAAGAAAGGAGAGTTGGGGAGCAGGGGGGAGGAAGAAAGGAAGGAAGGTGGGGAGGGGTCTTGGCAGTGTGTGGGGGAACTCGGGAGGGAGAGAAAGAAAGAAAGAAAGAAAGAAAGAAAGAAAGAAAGAAAGAAAGAAAGAAAGAAAGGGAAACACCAATGGGTTGTGTGTTTGTGTGTGTGGGGCTGTCAGTGGAGCCTTTTTTTTGAATGGGAGAAAAAGGGGGAGAAAACAAGAAGAGCGCAGAGGAGTGACAAGGCTGTGGGGCAGAAGGGAGAGAAATAAGAGTACCGTTTCAGGCTTTGCGATATCTTTTGCTAGATAAGCTTCAACAACATTGAGGCTATCAGGCCGCCGGTGGTAGAAATTGTGCCCAGGTTTGTATCTTCGCCTGTATCTCCGCTTGCGTGTTTGCGCCTTCGTCCGTCCCTGGCGTATACGTATGTCAGAACCGGACAGCACGCAAGATGCGCTGGCGGGAGCAAACGGAGAGCGTGACGAGATTTTATTTCCCACCGGACCCACTCGGGAAAAGGGCTAGGAGAGACCCGATGCATTATAAAGATAGTCCTCGTCTTACAACATATTCCTGTCGTGACCTTTCCAAGTGGCAACGGCCCTTTAAAAAAGGGACTTTACGACCATTTTTCACACTTACAACCAGGGGTGAAATCCAGCAGGTTCCGACAGGTTCTGGAGAACCGGTAGCGGAAATTTTGAGCAGTTCGGAGAACCGGCAAATACCACCTCTTGGCTGGCCCCAGCTGATCGGGAGGAAATGGAGATTTTGCAACATCCTTCCCCTGCAGTGGGGAGGGAAGGGGGATTTTGCAGTATCCTTCCCCTGGAGTGGAGTAGAAATTTTGCAGTATCCTTCCCCTGCAGTGGGGAGGGAATGGGGATTTTGCAGTATCTTTCCCCTAGAGTGGGGTGGAAATGGAGATTTTGCAGTATCCTTCCCCTGCCACGCCCACCAGGCCACACCACGCCCACCAGGCCACGCCCACAGAACCGGTAGTAAAAAAAAAAATTGAATTTCACCACTGCTTACAACCTTGGAAGCATCTCCCTTGTCGTATGATCGGACATCAGACGCTTGGCCACAGGTTCATACTTACGACCGTTGCTATGTCCCGGGTCACACGATCCTCCCGGGTTTCGCGACCTTCTGACAGGCAAAGTCAATGGGGAAGCCCGATTCACTTAACAACCGGGTGACTCAGTTACCGACTGCAATGATTCGCTTAACAACCGTGGCAAGAAATGTTGTAAAAGGGGGGCCAAAATCGCTTACCGTGTTTCCCTGAAAATAAGCCGTCCCCCAAAAATAAGACCTACCCCCAAAATAACTGTCGTATGTCAAGGACTATCTATACATCCCGCCAGCCCCCTCCCCTCCCTTCCTCCACTGTCTCTTGGGAGTCTTCCCCAATTCACATTCTTTGCCTCGATGACGCCATCTAACCATCTCATCCTCAAGCGCCCCCCCCCCACCTTCTCCTCTTTCACCTTCCATCTTTCGGGATGGAAATTTCACAATGGCGTTTCAAGTAAAGGTAAAAGTTCCCCTCGCACATCTGCGCTAGTCGTTCCCGACTCTAGGGGGCGCTGCTCATCTCCGTTTCAAAGCCGAAGAGCCAGCGCTGTCCGAAGACGTCTCCGTGGTCATGTGGCCGGCATGACTCAACGCCAAAGGCGCACGGAAACGCTGTTCCCTTCCCACCAAAGGTGGTCCCTATTTTTCTACTTGCATTTTTTTTACGTGCTTTCAAACTGCTAGGTTGGCAGAAGCTGGGACAAGTCACGGGAGCTCACCCCATTACGCGGCACTCGGGATTCGAACCGCTGAACTGCCGACCTTTCGATCGACAAGCTCAGCGCCTTAGCCACTGAGCCACCGCCTTTCAAGTATGCCTATGCAAAAGGAGCCTTGGTAGTACAGTGGTTTAATGCACCCTGTAATTAACACAGCTGCCTGCAATTACTGCAGGTTCGAATCTCGCCAGGCTCAAGGTTGACTCAGCCTTCCATCCTTTCTAAGGTAGGTGAAATGAGGACCCAGTTTGTGGGGGCAATAAGCTGACTTTGTATAAAATATACAAAAGCATGAAGGCTATTGCTTAGCGCATTGTAAGCCGCCCTGAGTCTCCGGAGAAGGGTGGCATATAAATCAAATTAAAAAAAAACAAAAAAACAAAAAAAAAAACCGCAACGAGCATACAAAAATACTTTTTTTAAAAAAAGGAACGAGCCCGATGCAAAGATCCTAAATCGTGAATAGAAAATGTGTTGCGCAACATTTGAATCTGGCTACGAAGACGATGCTGAGGGGGCCCATGGACTCGTCCTGCCTAGCCATCTTTTGAAGGCAAACTGGCATGTTGTCTTTGTTCTCCTTTTGCATGTATGGTAATGTCCCAAGAGGGAACCTGCTGCACTGGTTTGATCCTACCCTATTTAGATAACCTTCTGGTGTTGATCTATAAGACAGAAGAATCTCTCCCTGCGGGAGAATCCCAGAAGTGTTCAACCAAGCCAGGCTAATCTCCTTATCAGTGTAGGTCTCAGCCACAAGGCCTGGTTATCTCTCCAGATAAAAGGAAAGGGGCCGGGGACGCAGCAGCACCTCTCCTGCCAGAGGGACCCTTCCCCTTTTTAATCCCGCAAGCCTGCTTCGGCGTTTTATCCCTGCGTTAACCAGGAGAGAGAGAGAGAGAGAGAGAGAGAGAGAGAGAGAGAGAGAGAGAGAGGGAGGAGGGTGAGAGGCAGGCGTCTTTAATGAACGAAGAAGCTTGCAAAGTCCATTCATGGGATCAGTGCAAAGAAAAAAGAAAAAAAAAAGAATAAGCTTGAATCCCTTGTCCTTAGCACCTGCAGGGGAAGGGAGGAAGGAAGGAAGGAAGGACAGTTAAAAGGAAGGAAGGAAAGAAGGGAGGGCGGAAGGGAGGGAGGAAGGGAGGAAAGAAGGACAGTTGAAAGGGAAGAAAGGAAAGAAGGGAGGGAGGAAGGAAAGAAGGACAGTTGAAAGGGAAGAAAGGAAAGAAGGGAGGGAGGAAGGACAGTTGAAAAGGAAGGAAGGAAAGAAGGGAGGGAGGGAGGACAGTTGAAAGGGAAGGAAGGGAAGAAGGGAGGGAGGGAAGGAAGGAAGGACAGTTGAAAGGGAAGAAAGGAAAGAAGGGAGGGAGGAAGGAAAGAAGGACAGTTGAAAGGGAAGAAAGGAAAGAAGGGAGGGAGGAAGGACAGTTGAAAAGGAAGGAAGGAAAGAAGGGAGGGAGGGAGGACAGTTGAAAGGGAAGGAAGGGAAGAAGGGAGGGAGGGAAGGAAGGAAGGACAGTTGAAAGGGAAGGAAGGAAAGAAGGGAGGGAAGGAAGGAAGGAAGGACAGCTGAAAGGGAAGGAAAGAAAGAAGGGAAGGAAGGAAGGAACATGAAAGGGAGGGAAAGAGAGTGGGGGGGGGGAAAGGAAGGAGGGAAATTGGAAAGATTATTTCAAGACAACATGTCTTTTAAGCTCCCTGTGGTGTAGACCACAACTGTAGCTGGTGTTTCATAAACTACAACTAGTTCATTATCCTTGCAGATCCAAGCAAGGCTCGGATCTGAGATTTGTCTGGTTGCAAAACAGTACAGCCTACAAAAATTATCATTTTCTAATAATAACAGTAAACGTCTTGCCCTAAGTGAGAATAGCACTGGCGAATCACAGGAGGCCCTACACAGGAAGTTGTTGATGCTATTACTTTTCCCTAGGAGAGTGCAAAGGGAGTGTGTCACAGCTCCGTAGGTGCCAGACTTCATTTCTCGGAGGAATTTCTCACCGCAGCAGTGACACCCCTGGCCTTGGACAGCCACTCTGATGGCTGTTGTGACTTTCCAGAAGGAAGAACTTGTTTGAAGGATGTTTTACTGCTTAGGAGAGAAACAGGGGGTTAGTTCCTCTTTGTGACTTGTGAAAGAGTGATCCCCATTCTTGAGACACTTCAAAAGGATGTTTCGATTGAACTTTTGTTAAAGAAAAATGCAGAGGAGGAGGAGGAGGAGGAAGAGGAGGAGGAGGAGGAGGAAGAAGAGGAGGAGGTGGAGGAAGAAGAGGAGGAAGAGGAGGAGGAAAAGAAGAGGAAGAAGGAGGAAGGGGAAGAAAGAGGAAGAGGGAGGAGGAGGAGGAAAAGAAGAGGAAGAAGGAGGAGGAGGAAGAAGGAGGAGGAGGAAGAAGGAGGAGGAGGAGGAAGAAGAAGAAGAAGAAGAAGAAGAAGAAGAAGAAGGAGAAGGAGAAGGAGAAGGAGAAGGAGAAGGAGAAGGAGAAGGAGAAGGAGAAGGAGAAGAAGAAGAAGAAGAAGAAGAAGAAGAAGAAGAAGAAGAAGAAGAAGAAGAAGAAGAAGAAGAAGAAGAAGAAGAAGAAGAAGAAGAAGAAGAAACAATAACAATGCTAAAACAATTAGCATTATTTTGCTATTCTCAATGTAATCATTTTACTCTGGGATTCTCAATCGTTTATCTTATTCCTAAACTTTCTCTCCCCTCCATCTCCTTCCTTCCCTCTCACTGTCCTTCCTCCCTTATTTCTTTCCTCCCTTTCCTTTCACTGTCTTTCCTCCCTTATTTCTTTCCTCCCTCCCTTATTTCTTTCCTTCCTTCCCTTTCAGTCCTTCCTCCCTTATTTCTTTCCTCCCTTCCCTTTCACTGTCCTTCCTTCCTTCCTTCCTTCCTTCCTTCCTTCCTTCCTTCCTTCCTTCCTTCCTTCCTTCCTTCCTTCCTTCCTAAACTGCTTAGAGACTTAGAGAGAAAAGCACCATGAAGCAGTATACAAATCTCAGTTCTATTGCTATTGTATGTGCATTCAAGACTACAGATTCATAAATGTTCTTGCCAGAAGCATTGGTGTAAAAAAAAAAGAAAAGAAGAAGAGGTGGCTACAATTTAAACATGAAATCAATAAAGGGAAATACAAGCTAGAATATAGTCCTACTGAAGTTGAAATATCAGGACTGTAGCTAGCCAGAAAAGAAACATTTCTGTATTTTGCCAACATCTATGTGACTCTCCAGGAGCTGATCATAACTGGAAAATACATTTTAAAAAATCGTGGATCATAAAACAGACTGGATTTATTGGGATCCACAGAAAACTACTGCACGAGTAGCAAAGTTACAGAGAATGTATAGTATCAGTTGCCACAGTGAAAGCCTATGTAAGCGATATGAACTCTGTCGGCCTTTTGTTCCATTCAGACATTTGACTCTAGAGTGGGGAAATGTAGAGTGAGAAAGCACTTATATAGATGTACTTAAACTTTTTATCTCATTCTTAACACCGTAGAGTACAAAACACTTAGCTGATCAGGTAGAAACCTAACTAATGCATTCAGAAAAAGAAAATAAGTAAGCTTGGTTAGTATTAACCTTGCTTTGGGTTGTAAAGCAAGCATGGAATTAGTTTTTGATTCAACCTATCATGCCGATCCAGAAAACGAGTTTTTTTTTTTTAATTTGATTTATATGCCGCCCTTCTCCGAAGACACAATGTGCTCAGCAATAGCCTTCATCCTTTTGTATATTTATACAAAGTCAGCTTATTGCCCCCACAACTGGGTCCTCATTTCACCTACCTTAGAAAGGATGGAAGGCTGAGTCAACCTTGAGCCTTGGCGAGATTCGAACCCTGCAGTAATTGCAGGCAGCTGGTCTTAATAAGCTTAATAACAGGGTGCCTTAAACCCCTGTACTACCAAGGCTCTGAGTTAACTCAGTAAGCAGATTTGTTGTGCTCTGTGAAATGTATTTTATATATCATGCTGGCTGGGGAATTCTGGGAGCTGAAGTCCATGCATCTCCGAGTTGCCAAGGTTGAGAATCTCTTGCTTTTAGACCAGGGGCTCTCCGAACTTGACAACTTGAAGGCTTGTGGACTTCAACTCCCAGAATTCCCCAGCAAGCATGGGGCTGAGGGATTCTGGGAGTTGAAGTCTGCACATCTTAAAGTTGCCAAGTTTGGAGACCCCCTGTTTCAGACACATCTCATTCCTGAGGGTGGTCCAGGCATGGGAGTAGGACCCTGGACAGCTCCTGTTGGAGTAATAGCTCTTCAAGACTTAGAACTGATAAGGAAGGTATTGAAGTGGTGGAGAATTGCATTTTAGGATCAAATTCTTTCTTTCTTTCTTTCTTTCTTTCTTCTTTCTTTCTTTCTTTCTTTCTTTCTTTCTTTCTTTCTCCCTCTCTCCCTTCTCATCTTTCTTCCTCGCTCCCCCTCCCTTACTCCTTTCTTTCTTTTCTTTCTTTCCTTCCTCCCTCCTTTCCTTCCTTCCTTTTTTTCACCTTCCTTCCTCCCTTCCTCCTTCTCACCTTTATTCCTCCCTCTCCCTTCTTTCTTTCTTTTTCTTTCTTTCTTTCTTCCTCTTTCTTTCTTTCTCTTCCCTCCCTCTATTCCTTCCTTCCTTCTCACCTTTCTTCCTCCCTTCCTTCCTTCTTCTCATCTTCCTTCCTCCCCCTTCTTCTCACCTTTCTCCCTCCCTCCCTCCCTTTCTTTCCTTCCTCTCCCTTTTCCCTTGTTACTGTTTTTTTTCCAATTCCATTCTTTTCCTGCTTCCTTTCCTTTCCACCTGCCTTTAATTTGTAATGAATCCGTTCTTAGCCAAGGAATGTAGAATTAGGGGGAAACAGAGAGGGAGGGGGATAGGGAGAGAAAAGGAACAGCGAATTTTCTAAATAAATCACTGAGTCCTGAAAAGAATTAAGCTTCCAGTGACGCTGCATGTTTATCTAGATTTTAGCAGTGCATGTTAAATAGCAGTTGGAATTTCTCCACCCCGGCCCCCTCAGCCTCTCCCAGGAACTGCTGTAAAGTGATTTTTTTTTTAAAAAAAATATACTTCATTTCCCAGAAAGGTGGGGTGGGGGAACCCAGCAAAGATAAGCATCTCTCAACTCTCTGGAAGACCATTTTCATCGGCGGTGCAATTTAAATTCCATCTCCATCACTTCTACACACCTCTAGAACTTTGAATGCATGCTACGTTTGTTTTAACTGGGTTTGCTGTTGGGGAATGTGCAACCCTCTCGGTTACCCTTCTTCAGATACTTAGAATAGAATAACAGAGTTGGAAGGACCCTTGTAGGTCTCCTGGTCCAACCCCCTGCTTAGGCAGGAAACCCTACACCACTTCAGACAAATGGTTATCCAACATCTTCTTAAAAAGTTCCAGTGTTGGAGCATTCATAACTTCTGGAGGCAAGTTGTCCCACTGATTCATTGTTCTAACTGTCAGGAAATTTCTCCTTAGTTCTATGTTGCTTCCCTCCTTGATTAGTTTCCATCTGTTGCTTCTTGTTCTGCCTTCAGGTGCTTTGGAGAATAGCTTGACTCCCTCTTCTTTGGGGCAGCCCCATAAATATTGGAACACTGCTATCATCTCACCTGTAGTCCTTCTTTTCATCAAACTAGACATACCAAATTCCAGCAACCGTTCTTCCTATGTTTTAGCCTCCAATCCTCCCCTAATCATCTTGGTTGCTCTTCTCTGCGCTCTTTCTAGAGTCTCAACATCTTTTTTTACATCATGGTGACCAAAACTGGGCGATACATCTCTTCCTAACCCAAAACGAGAGGAGGAGGAGAAGCAGAGTTATTCACAAGATAGGTAAAATCTTCTTCAGTTGAAGGCCTTTTTGGAAACCCTTAACCTGGCCTTGCTACCACAGCAATGTTATCACACGAAAGTGAATACAGGTAGCTCTTGACTTAGGACCTCAATGGGGTCCAAAATTTCCACCCCTAAGCAAGACAACTGTTAAGTGAATTGTCAAGCCTGAATTCAATTGGGTTCTGGGATTGTTTGCATCCTTGACCATGCATTCAGCTTGACACAGTTTGGAGCTGAAGGGGAGAATTGAGCCTCCAGTCAAAACCGCATTTCTAACTGATGAGTCAACCACATTCCAACTTCTGGCTGCCTGGAGGAGGAGGAGAGGGGGGATGTCACCGAGCAATCAGTTTCCATCTTGGTTGGACAATGTGACAGTTTGTTTTGGAAACTTGAGAAAACTGAAACTTACAGTATATGAGGGTGAAAAGCCCGGAAACTTTAGTACTGGCTTTTCACCAGTAACGCCAAGATGATGTATCTAAATAAATTTGTTCTTTGAGGAGATGCAATCAGAGTTCGATTTGTGATGGGTGCATTACTTGGAACCTGACACGAGTTTTGCCCCATTTTACATTCTACAGAGGAACTACTGAGTCTGTCATCTGCACCTCCATAACTGTCTGATTTGGTTCTGCAACCCAACAAGACAGACACGGACTTCAGAGGATAATTAGAACTGCAGAAAAAACCATGGCTACCAACCTGCCTTCCATGGAGGACCTGTATACTGCGGGAGTCAAAAAGAGGGGTGTGAAAATATCTACAGACCCCTCGCATCCTGGACATAAATTGTTTCAACTCCTACCCTCAAAACGAGGCTATAGAGCACTGCACACCAGAACAACTAGACACAAGGACAGTTTTTTCCCGAACGCCATCACTCTGCTAAACAAATAATTCCCTCAACACTGTCAGACTAGTTACTAAGTCTGCATTACTATTAATCTTCTCATCGTTCCTATCACCCATCTCCTCCCACTTATGACTGTATGACTGTAACTTTGTTGCTGGTATTCTTACGATTTATATTGATATTGTTTCCTGATTGCTTATTTGTACCCTACGACTATCATTAAGTGTTGTACCTTATGATTCTTGACAAATGTATCTTTTCTTTTATGTACTCTGAGAGCGTATGCACCAAGACAAATTCCTTGTGTAACCAATCACACTTGGCCAATAAAGAATTCTATTCTATTCTAATCTCTCTGGCCACAGTTGTTAATCCCTGAATGGGGTGGGCTTCCTGGCCACCGGAAGATACGCCTAGAATGGACAACTGGTCATGTTCTAAGTTATTGTCCAACCTGTCCTTCTCATAGGGATTTATTGGGGAGCCTTGGTAGTACAGGGGTTTAAGGCACCCTGTTATTAAGCTGGTTATTAAGACCAGATGCCTGCAATTACTGCAGGGTTCGAATCTCGCCAAGGCTCAAGGTTGACTCAGCCTTCCATCCTTTCTAAGGTAGGTAAATTGAGGACCCAGTTGTGGGGGCAATAGGCTGACTTTGTATAAAATATACAAAAAAGGATGAAGGCTATTGCTGAGCACATTGTAAGCCGCCCTGAGTCTTCGGAGAAGGGCGGCATATAAATCAAATTAAAAAAGAAAAAAGAAAAAAAAGAATGGGGTTTCTCTGTGGAGCCCAGTTGGATCTGGCCAATCTTTAATTAAAGATCTTTCTTCTTGACCTTGCCTCCCACATTAAATTAGCACGTATGTGCGAGGGGAACCTTTACCTTTATCTTGCTGATAGAACCGAGAGCCCCTTTTCGACGATGCCTTTCCAAATTTTCCGTTGGGTTGAAGACAATCCAAAGAGATTTGAAGGACTGCGGGATACCCACGGGGTCACAGATATGGGGCAGGACACCTTTGAAGGTGGGGGGAGGGGCACATGATTAATTCTCTGGGCCCCAGATGCAATATTGATGATTTACACCCCGTTTTCCAGAATGGCTGGAGGGGAAATCATGCATAGAAGCGCTGCTCACTTTGCATGTTCAGCCTCAAGGAGCTGGGGGGGTGGGCAGGGAGAGGAGGGGGCAGCCCCCCCTCCTTGCAAGCGAGCCCAGAGCAAAGGGAGGCTGAGCAGTAATTGAAATGATACTCGCCAGAATGTGGAATTGTTAAAAACGATTTCTCCGAGAGATTATTCAGCGATGGGCCTACCTACCCTGCTTGTTCATTAAGCTAACATGACTGATGGGTCTTTTTTATTATTATTATTATTTCTTTCCTTCCATCTCCCATCATTTAAGCCTCCAGGCTTGGAGGATGCAACCAGCTATTTGAGCTGGGGGAAAAAAAATATGCTCCGAACGAGAAGGGCAACCTCAACCTTGTAGCTTTGTAGGGTGGATGAAATCAGATCTCTTGCGCCAGGTGGGGAAAAAAAAAACGGGTGCAGGAATTGGGTGTGTCTGGTTTAACGAAAGGAAGGACTAGGGGTGACGTGTCTTCCAATATCTCAGAGGCTTCCAATATCTTACATCTGCCTTCCAAATATCTAAAGGGCAGCAGTTGCCAAGCAAGACGGTTGTTAAGTGAGAGTTATTCCCCCATTTTACGACCTCTCCGGCTACAGTCGCGAGTAGAATAGAATAGAATAGAAAATAAGTAGAATAGAATAGAATAGAAAATGAATAGAACAGAACAGAACAGAACAGAATAGAATATCGAAATAGGAGTAGGAGTAGGAGTAGGAGTAGGAGTAGGAGTAGAGTAGAGTAGAGTAGAGTAGGATAGGATAGGATAGGATAGGATAGAATAGAATAGAATAGAATAGAATAGAATAGAATAGAATAGAATAGAATAAAATTCTTTTATTGGCCAAGTGTGGTTGGACATACAAGGAATTTGTCTTTGGTGCCTACGCTCTCAGTGTACATAAAAGAAAAGATACGTTCATCAAGAATCATAAGGTACAACACCCAGTGACAGTCATTCGGTACAATAAGCAATCAAATCATACTAGGAAACAAATAAAAACAATATAAATTGAAAGATACAAGCAACAGGGTTATAGTCATAAGTGGGAAGAGATAGATACTAGTAAGGAAGAGAAGAATAATAGTAATACAGTCTTAGTAAATTATTTGACAGTGTTGAGGGAATTATTTGTCTAGCAGAGGGATGGCGTTCGGGAAAAAACTGTCCTTGTGTCTAGTTGTTCTGGTGTGCAGTGCTCTATAGCATCCTTTTGAGGGTAGGAGTTGAAACTGAATTTATGTCCAGGATGCGAGGGGTCTGTAGATATTTTCACAGCCCTCTTTTTCACTCGTTCTGTGTCATATTATCTCAAATAATATGAGGACCCAGTTTGTGGGGGCAATAAGCTGATTTTGTATAAATATACAAAAGGATGAAGGCTATTGCTGAGCGCATTGTAAGCCGCCCTGAGTCTCCGGAGAAGGGCGGCATATAAATCAAATTAAAAAAAAAAAAATAGTAGCAAACTATCATTTAAATGAGCCACGGTGGTGCAGTGGTTAGAGTGCAGTATTGCAAGGCTACTTCTGCTGACTGCCGGCTGCCTGCAGTTTGGCAGTTCGAATCTCACCAGGCGCAAAGCTGACTCAGCCTTCCATCCTTCCGAGGTGGGTAAAACAAGGACCCAGATTGTTGGGGGGCAAGAGGCTGACTCTGTAAAGCGCTTATAGAGGGTTGTAAAAGCAATGTGAAGCGGTATATAAGTCTAAGGACTATCGCTGTTGCTAAACCAAGAAGGAGGAAGAAGAGCCGAGGAGAAAATCTGAGTTGGGAGAGAGATAAATCAATCTTTTCTGATTTTTTTTTCCCGATCGATCAACTCTCCTTTCACCCTTTTGCAGCTAGTTGGGTGTAACAGCGACTGAAGTTCAGATCGTCCGGCGGTCCCAGTAACGAAGATTTCGTTTCATTTTTTTTTTCCAGCATTCCCTTCGATACGTCCAGGTTTTCTCCGCCCCCCCCCAAACTCTGCTAGGTTCCTGGGGTTAGTTGGAGCGGACAGCTGTCAGCGAGCTGAGATGTAATGGCTACCTGGAGAGCAATTAGTAGATAATTAATATTTGTGGCGCGCGGAGCAGAAACCGCTTCCTGTTCTTCTACCTGATAGGCGAATTGGGAAGGGAGAGAGGAAGTCCAGCCATTGCTGGATCCCCTCGTCATTTTTCAACCTCCCCCACCAACCGCCCCCCACAGCTGCTCAGCCAGCCCATATGCTCTTCCGTAGCTGAATAAACTGCCGAAGAGAATGGGGGAAGAGATGTTTGGGGGAACAGATGGTGAAGGATTTCCATCTATCCACAAATCCACAGAGGAAGATCCATGTAGGAAGAACGGTTGCAGGAATTGGGTATAGCTCAGTGGTGGGTTACTAGTGGTTCGCCCCGGTTCATGCAAACCGGTAGCAGCGGTGGCAGCGGGAGGCTCCGCCCAGCTGCCTGGACGTCATCACGGATCAGTGGTGGGTTGCCCCCGATTTGGACCGGTTCGCAAGAACCGGTAGTAAAACGGGCGGGAGGCCCGGATGTCATCAGGAAGCTTCTGCGCACGCGGCCCCTTGCGAACTGGTAGTAAAGGTAAGTAAAAGTAAACGTCTCCATGGTCATGTGGCTGGCATAGCTAAACGCCAAAGGCGCACGGAACGCTGTTCCCTTCCCACCAAAGGTGGTCCCTATTTCTCTACTTGCAATTTTTTTTTACATGCTTTCGAACTGCTAGGTT
Organism: Pituophis catenifer annectens; assembly: GCF_029215685.1. Taxonomy (NCBI): domain Eukaryota; kingdom Metazoa; phylum Chordata; class Lepidosauria; order Squamata; family Colubridae; genus Pituophis; species Pituophis catenifer. The sequence goes on along the minus strand of NW_027256923.1, from coordinate 143,402 downwards.
GGCCGAAGCTGGGACAAGTCACGGGAGCTCACCCCGTCACGCAGCACTAGGGATTCGAACCGCTGAACCGCCGACCTTTCGATCGACAAGCTCAGCGTCTTAGCCACCGAGCCACCGCATCCCCTTTTCCCTCTCCTACTACGAGCAAGGCAAGCCTTTTGCGGTGATTTCTCCCTCCTCTTCCCTTTAGAAAAATAATTTTCCCAAAACCATTTTTTGTCCGGTGTGAGAAAGGTTGGGGGGAAATGGCCTACTTCAACCCCCTTCAGCCCCCACCCCCCCAAGTCTTCAAGGACTCTGTTTGCAGATTGGCAGTTCTGAGCGAGAGAGAAGGATGCTGCGAGGATGTCAGGAGTTGGCTTAAACTTTCCTGCCAGTCATTTTTAAGCTCAAAATCGCCCTCCGCGTGGGAGAGGGCCAAAGATCCCTTCCCCCCACCTCTTCACAGCAAACCCACTCCTCCTCCCTGTTGGGCCCTGCCTAACAGAAGGGCTGTCATTTGGCAGCTATTTTTAGTCGCTGCGTTTATTCTTTGCCCCTGGTTCCAGGAAACAAAATCAAAGACCCCCCTCCCCACCATAGAAACAAGAGGGCTGGGTCTGCCTTAATAAACCCCCTCCCCCAAAATAGCTTCTTTACCCTGGTTATTGGCCAGCTGCATTGTTTTATTAAAAAGCAAGAACCGAAGAATTGAGGTGGCTCAGTGGCTAAGACACTGAGCTTGTCAATCGGAAAGGTCCGCAGTTCGGGCGGTTCGAATCCCTAGTACAGGTCTCCTGCGAGAGCAGGGGGTTAGATTAGATGACCTCCAAGGTCCCTTCTCCAACTCTGTTACTGTTACTGTTAAGAGTTGGAAAGGACCTTGGAGGTCTACTAGTCTAGGGGTAAGCAACCCGTGGCTCTGGAGCCGTATGTGGCTCTTTTATCCCTCTGCTGCGGCTCCCTGTCGCTGGCCGGCTCCACAATGGATAGGGCTTTCGGTTAGGACAGGTAGAGGAAAAAGGACGCCGCTCTAGGAGGAGACTCTATGGTGGGGGAACCGGACTTCCAGTTGGCTCCAGAATTGAATGGGGGGGCTTCCGGCTAGGATCTTTGTGGCTCTCCCTATGTCTGTCTGTCTATCTATGTCTGTCTCTATCTATCTCTCTGTCTGTCTGTCTATCTATCGATCGATCGATCAAACTATCGATCTATGTCTGTCTATCTCTCTCTCTCTCTCTATATATATATGTCTATCTCTGTCTGTCTGTCTATCTATCTCTGTCTATCTCTCTGTCTGTCTATCTATCTATATCTATCTCTCTGTCTGTCTATCGATCGATCTATCTATCTATCTATCGATCTCTCTTTCTCTCTCTATATATATATATATGTCTATCTCTGTCTGTCTGTCTATCTCTATCTATCTATTATCTATGTCTATCTGTCTGTCTGTCTGTCTATCTATGTCTATCTGTTTGTCTGTCTATCTATCTCTGTCTATCTATCTATCTATCTATCTATCTATCTATCTATCTATCTATCTACCTACCTACCTACCTACCTACCTATCTATTATCTATGTCTATCTGTCTGTCTGTCTATCTGCCTATCTATCTATCTATCTATCTATCTATCTATCTATCTATCTATCTATCATCTATCTATGTCTATCTGTCTGTCTGTCTATCTATCTCTGCCCATCTATCTATCTGTCTATCTATCTATCTGTCTATCTATCTATCTATCTATCTATCTATCTATCTATCTATCTATCTACCTACCTACCTACCTACCTACCTACCTACCTACCTACCTACCTACCTATCTATTATCTATGTCTATCTGTCTGTCTGTCTGTCTGTCTATCTGCCTATCTATCTATCTATCTATCTATCTATCTATCTATCTATCTATCATCTATCTATCATCTATCTATGTCTATCTGTCTGTCTGTCTATCTATCTCTGCCCATCTATCTATCTGTCTATCTATCTGTCTATCTATCTATCTATCTATCTATCTATCTATCTATCTATCTATCATCTATCTATCTATCATCTATCTATGTCTATCTGTCTGTCTGTCTGTCTATCTCTGCCTATCTATCTATCTATCTATCTATCTATCTATCTATCTATCTATCATCTATCTATCTCTTTCTATCTCTCTTTGTTATGTAGCATGAGGCTGCATATTCTGCAATATTGGGACCTTCGGTGAGTCAACAGTGGGTCAGAGGAGGAGCCGCTGCAGGACAAGAGATGACAGTTGCTCTTCAAAAATTACGATTTAAACCGAGCTGTGATTTAAATCAAGCCTTTTTGCTCGTGATTTCAACCGTGATTGAAACCGACTTGATTTCAATCTCATCCACCCTGCTTTTGGCATGACCTTGTCGTGGCTGTGGCGTTTGCAGAGATTGGGGGGGGGGGGCGCAGATGTGGTGGGGGTCCCCGGGATGAGCGGCCCAGAGAGACCCACACGTTTGCCAGTCGAGTGGCACGGAAGCTTCCTGAACAATTGCAAGCGATTTTTTTTTTCCCACCCCACCTCCCCTGTGCTTAGGCCGGGCGATGATGATTTAAACTCAGTGGGGAGTTTTTCTCACCCACGGTGCGGTATCATCAAACAAAGGCCAATTTCGGCTGCAGCCTAAGTGTGCCATGCCGTTTTTTAACTCTTGCCCTCTAATTGGCAGACGGCGGGGGGTGGTTCCATATCGTTAGCCAGCCAATGAAACAAGGGGGTCTTATGGATGGCGATGAAACAGGCAGGCCTATTAGCTGATGGAAGGGCAATCATTGCCGGCTCAGATTGGAAAGTGGTCCAGCAGGGCCACAAAGAGGCTCGGTCGTGTTTGAAAGGCCTTTACATTTCAGGGACCGATAGGGCCTTTCTGGCAAGAATCTACAGCCTTCCTTTCTTGCCTTTGGCAATGCTGCTAGGTTGGGGGTGGGTGGGTTAGTGGGGAGGGGGTGGTGGAAGGATCCCCTAGGTAAAGCTTTTGAGAGGAGGCGTTTTGCACTCTGGGACACAGATGGGAAGAATGGGAAGAAACCGCAGCGTTTGGAGAGAGAGAGAGAGAGAGAGAGAGAGAGAGAGAGAGAGGGAGGGGGGGGAGGGAGGGAGAGAGAGAGAAAAAAATCAGATCTGTAGTGATTTAACTTAGGAAAAATGATGGCCCAACCCCCCCTCTCACTTTACACTAGTCCTGGATTAATGTCCAGTCTCATTCAAAGGGTTGCTTTTCATGTTATACAATCCTCCTCCAGATGCGTATGACATAAAGCCTCCTGTCTTAGACAAGGTCCCTTTAGCTTTCCTCCAAGGTATGACAACAAGGATAGGATAGGATAGGATAGGATAGGATAGGATAGGATAGGATAGGAGAGGAGAGGAGAGGAGAGAAGAGAAGATGGAGTAGAGTAAGAGAAAAGAAGAGAGAGGAGAGGAGAGGAGAGGAGAGGAGAGGAGAGAAGAGAAGAGAAGATGGAATAGAAGAGAAGAGAAGATGGAGTAGAGTAAGAGAAAAGAAGAGAGGAGAGGAGAGAAGAGAAGAGAAGATGGAATAGAAGAGAAGAGAAGATGGAGTAGAGTAGAGTAGAGTAGATTAAGAGAAAAGAAGAGAGGAGGGGAGAGGAGAGAAGAGAAGATGGAATAGAATAGAATAAAATAGAAGAGAAGAGAAGAGAAGAGAAGAGAAGAGAAGAGAAGAGAAGAGAAGAGAAGAGAAGAGAAGAGAAGAGAAGACAAGACAAGAGAAGACAAGAGAAGAGAAGAGAAGTTACACAATGCTCCTCCAGATGCGTATGGCTTAAAGTCCCCAATGTTAAAACAGCTTCCCTCCAAGGTATGACAACAAGAACAGAACAGAACAGAACAGAACAGGGCAGGGCAGGAGTAGAGTAGAGTAGAGTAGAGTAGAGTAGAGTAGAGTAGAGTAGAGTAGAGTAGAGTAGAGTAGAGTAGAATATAGAAATAAGAATAGGAATAGGAATAGGAGTAGAGTAGAGTAGAATAGAATAGAATAGAATAGAATAGAATAGAATAGAATAGAATAGAATAGAATAGAATAGAATTCAAGCTTTGGAGAATAGCTTGACTCCCTCTTCTTTCTGGCGACCCCTCAAATATCGGAACCCTGCTATCGTGTCACCTCCTAGTCCTTCTTTTCATGCAACTAGGCCTACCCAATTCCAGCTACCCTTGCTCCTCCACGGAGCTCACCCGGGGATGAGCGTCTTTCCTTGTCCCGTAATTACACAACTGTTCCTGCCACGCAGCATTAAGTAGGGATTGCAAGCCAGCAAAAACGCCCCCCTCCTTTCTCTCTCTCTCTCTCTCTCTCTCCCCCTCCCTCTCTCTCTCCATGTGTGTGTGCCTCCGCGCATGTGTGCGATTGCCTTTCCCTCTGAGAACGCCTTCTGTCACTGTGTAAACAAACACACAGCACCCATCTAGCTCTGCTATACAGCAATGCCTTCAAGGTAAACAAACAGCAGAGACTCCTGCTGGATCCTGATGGCACCGGCTGGCACCAAACGTTCGCCCGCTTCGTGCCCGCTTCGCTGGCACACACGTTATGGCCCAAGCTCAAGGCTATGCTCCATCTCTTCGGCCCTATTTATTCCCCCCCCCCCCAGTTCCAGAAATCATCCATCCTGCCTTTTTCTTCTTTCAACTAAAAGTCCAGATAAGGCCTCCAGATTTTTTTTTTTTTTTAAAAAGATTTTCTCGGGGTTTGTTTGTTTGTTTTGCCCTGAACCAAAACTGGTTAGCTTTGCCATTTCTGCAAGTCGAGTTAACGGACTTAGGAAATCTCTGTTTGGTTAACACTAAGAAAACCAGGTTAAGAGAAAAGAGATTGATTCTGTAGGGTTTTTTTTTTAATGGTTATCTTTAATACAGGTAGTCCTCAATATAGGGCCACAATTGAGACTCTAATTTAGGTTGCTAAGTGAGAAATAAGTGAGTTTTACCCCATTTGGGAGGGAGAGAGGGAGGGAGGGAGAAAGGAAGGAAGGAAGGAAGAAAAGAAGGAAAGGGGGGAAGGGGGAAGGGGTGGGAGGCAGGGAAGGGAGGAAGGAAGAGGGAGGAAGTGGAGGAGGAATGAAGGAAGGGGTGGGAGGGAGGGAGGGAGGGAAGGAGGAAGAGGGAGGAAGGGAGAGGTGGGAGGGAGGGAGGAAAGGAAGGAAGGGAGGGAAGAAGGAAGAAAGGAAATGGGATGGAGGAAGGAAAGAAAGAAAGAAGGGAAGGGCTGAAGGAAGGAAGGAAGAGGAAGGAAGGGAGGAAGGAGGAAGGAGTGGGAGGGAGGGAAGGGAGGAAGGAAGAGGGAGGAAGGGTGGGAGGGAGGAAGGAAGGAAAGAAAGAAGGGAAGGAAGGGAGGGAGGGGAGGAAGGGGGAAGGGAGGGAGAGGTGGGAGGGAGGGAGGAAAGGGAGGAAAGAAGAGGGAGGGTGGGAGGGAGAAAGGAAGGAAGGAAAGAAAGAAAGAAAGAAGGGGAGGGAGGGAAGGAAGGAAGGAAATGGGAGGGAGGAAGGAAAGAAAGAAAGAAAGAAAGGAAGGAAGGAAGGAAGGAAGGAAGAGCTGAAGGGAGGAAGAGGAAGGAGGAAGGGAGGAAGGAAAGGGAGGAAGGGGGAAGGAAGGAAGGAAAGAATCAGTGGTGAGGGAGGGAGGGAGGGAGGATGCTGTTAAATTTCAAAAAGAGTATGAAATACCAAAGAGCAAAGGGGGAAAAGTGGGTTAAAAAGGATAGGAAAAAAAAGCAAAATTGGAACAGGCAAACAGAAGGGGAAGGAAATTATAGAAAAAGGAGAACTTTCTGACTTTTTTTGATGCTGATAAAAGCCTAAGTCAACAACCTTTTGAACTAGAATAAACCACAAGAAACAGGGTTTCTGTCATAAACAAGTCTAATCATCAAACCCCAAGGTTAAAACTTCCTTTCTTTCCAGCAAAAAAGAAGAAGAGTCAAGAGTGTTTTCCAAGTGGAAAAAAAAAAAAAAAAGCTAGATAAAGTCTTTTCTTTAATCAAAGCAATGAATTTCTCCAGCTCCACCAACTCCATGAATTTCCCATCCCTTCTTCCATTGTGGGGGTCTTTGTTGCTGTTGTCATATAGAAAAACAAGGTTTCGTGGGTCTCCCTCCTCCCCGCCCCCAATTTGTTTGTCCGTCCAACCTAAAAGAAAAATCTCTGGTTTCAATTGTAGCTTTCTCTCTTTTCTTCAACTTCTTAAAAAAAAAAAAAAAGTTTGAAGGTTATTTGCACAGCAAATCACCAGGAGATTGGGAATTCTAGTCCTGCCTTAGGCACGAAGGCTGGCTGGATGACTTTGAGTCAATCACCAGGAGACTGGGAGTTCTAGTCCGGCCTCAAGGATGAAGGCTGGCTGGGTGACTTTGAGTCAATCACCAGGAGACTGGGAGTTCTAGTCCGGCCTCAAGGATGAAGGCTGGCTGGATGACTTTGAGTCAATCACCAGGAGACTGGGAGTTCTAGTCCCGCCTCAAGGATGAAGACTTTGAGTCAATCACCAGGAGACTGGGAGTTCTAGTCCCGCCTCAAGGATGAAGGCTGGCTGGATGACTTTGAGTCAATCACCAGGAGACTGGGAGTTCTAGTCCGGCCTCAAGGATGAAGGCTGGCTGGGTGACTTTGAGTCAATCACCAGGAGACTGGGAGTTCTAGTCCGGCCTCAAGGATGAAGGCTGGCTGGATGACTTTGAGTCAATCACCAGGAGACTGGGAGTTCTAGTCCCGCCTCAAGGATGAAGACTTTGAGTCAATCACCAGGAGACTGGGAGTTCTAGTCCCGCCTCAAGGATGAAGGCTGGCTGGATGACTTTGAGTCAATCACCAGGAGACTGGGAGTTCTAGTCCCGCCTCAAGGATGAAGACTTTGAGTCAATCACCAGGAGACTGGGAGTTCTAGTCCGGCCTCAAGGATGAAGGCTGGCTGGATGATTTTGAGTCAATCACCAGGAGACTGGGAGTTCTAGTCCCGCCTTAAGGATGAAGGCTGGCTGGATGACTTTGAGTCAATCACCAGGAGACTGGGAGTTCTAGTCCGGCCTCAAGGATGAAGGCTGGCTGGGTGACTTTGAGTCAATCACCAGGAGACTGGGAGTTCTAATCCCGTTTTAAGGATGAAGGCAAGCTGATGACTTTGGGCCAATCACTAGGAGACTGGGAGTTCTAGTCCCACCTTAGGCATGAAAGTCAACTAATGACTTTGGGCCAATCACCAGGAGACTGTGAGTTCTAGTCCTGTCTTATGCAACTCTCCTCACAGGGTTGTTGTTGGAAAAATAGGAGGAGGGGGGAGGATTAGATATGTTTGCCTCCTTGAGTTGTTTATTAAAAAATAATAAAGGAAGGAAGGAAAGGAAGGAAGGAAGGAAGGAAGGAAGGAAGGAAAAGGGAGAGAGAGAAAAGGAGTGATGGAGGGAGGAAGGAAAGAGGAAAGAAGGGAGGAAGGAAAGGGAAAGAGAGAGAAAGGGAGTGGGGGGAGGAAAAAGAAAGAAAGTAAAGGAAAAGGAAAGAAAGAAAAGAAGGAAGGAAAGAAGGAGAAAGGAAATAAGGAAGGAAGGAAAACAGAGAGAGAGAAAGGGAGTGATGGAGGGAGGGAGGAAAGAAAGGGAGGGAGGGAGGACAGAAGGAAAGAAAGGAAAGAAAGGAAAGGAAAGGAAAGGAAAGGAAAGGAAAGAGAAGGGAAGGAAGGAAGGAAGGAAGGAAGGAAGGAAGGAAGGAAGGAAGGAAGGAAGGATTCATGCAAGGCCTCTCCACTTCCATCAAAAACCTCAAGGGATGGAGACAGCCAAAATGGAACAGAATCTCGCTTCTTTTTGGGGGTGGGAGGGGAGTGGGGGCTGGGAACGTGTAGGGCAGTTTCGTAGGCTTTTTAAGGTTCCCGCGTTTTGGAGGGGTGGGCACCCGCTCTCCTTGATCTACCTTAGCGAGGACAGGTCCAACAATGAAGCCCCCACCCCACCCCACCCCCCAAATCCAGCCCTGCTGTTCACCTGCCTCCCCTCAGCCTCTTCTGCTGCTGAAAATCTGGATGGATTCCATCCCTTTAAATACGGGAAAGGTTGCCAAGAAAGGCAGAGAAAGAAAGAAAGAAAGAAAGAAAGAAAAAAATCTCAGCCATGGCAGAGCCGGCCTTTGCCAGTCGGCGCTTGATGATGGTTGAAAGTCGAAGAGCGGGACCCGGCTGTCAGTTTCGACATGCATAATTTCCACTGATCCTGAGTGACAGCTCCGTTCCTCCATGATTTATCTCCCCCCCCCACTCCACCCCTCGAGCAAATCCAGAGACAGGGCCAGCCAAAAAGGCCGCATTTGCTCTTCCCCAGCTTGTCTGACATTCGTCGGAATTGGCTGCCTTCCCTTGTTTGTTACTTACAGCCCAAGAAACTGGAGGCCTTGGCTGGGATAAGAGGAAGCGATCGGCGCTTGGCCTCCCCGCTGGAAAATGGAATAGAATAGAATAACAGAGTCGGAAGGGACCTTGGAGGTCTTCTAGTCCAACCCTCTGCTTAGGCAGGAAACCCTCCACCACTTCAGACAAATGGTTATCCAACATCTTCTTTAAAACTTGGTAGAGCCTTGGTAGTACAGTGGTCTAAGGCACCCTGTTATTAAGCTGGTTATTAAGACCAGCTGCCTGCAATTACTGCAGGTTCGAATCTCGCCAAGGCTCAAGGTCGACTCAGCCTTCCATCCTTTCTAAGGTAAGTAAATTGAGGACCCAGATTATGGGGGCAATAAGCTGACTTTGTATAAATATACAAAAGGATGAAGGCTATTGCTTAGCGCATTGTAAGCCGCCCTGAGTCTCCAGAGAAGGGCGGCATATAAATAAATAAATAAATAAAAAACTTCCAGTGTTCGAGCATTCACAACTTCTTGTGGCAAGTTGTTCCACTGATTAATTGTTCCAACTGTCAGGAAATTTCTCCTTAGTTCTAGGTTGCTTCTCTCCTTGATGAGTTCCCACCCATCGCTTCTTGTCCTGCCTTCAGGTGCTTTGGAGAATAGCTTGACTCCCTCTTCTTTGGGGCAGCCCCTGAGATATTGGAAGACTGCTATCATGTCTCCCCTAGTCCTTCTTTTCATCAAACTAGACACACCCAGTTCCTGCAACCATGTTCTTCATATGTTTTAGCCTCCAGTCCCCCAATCCTCTTCGTTGCTCTTCTCTGCACTCTTTCCAAAGTCCCAACATCTTTTTTTTTAATAATGTGGTGACCGAAACTGGATGCCGTATTCCAAGTGTGGCCTTATTACCAAGGCCTTATAAAGTGGTATTAACACTTCACGTGATCTTGATTCTATCCCTCTGTTGATGCATCCCAGAACTGTGTTGGCTTTTTGGGCCACTGCTGCTGCTGCACACTGCTGATTGAGTCGACGTCCTGAATCAAAAGGCACTTCCAATCAAATTGGAGTTGACTTGTATTTTGGTTTGAAGATGACCCCTCCCCCTCCTTGGTTCTGCGAGAATAATAGGAAAAAATTAGAAAGATTTGGTATCAAGCTGTCCTGATTCAGGGTCAGAACAGTACAGAAGTGTTACTAGTTAATTTTAGCAGAGGGATGGCATTTGGAAAAAAAACTATCCTTGTGTCTAGTTGTTCTGGGGTGCAGTGCTCTATAGTGTCGTTTTGAGGGTAGGAGTTGAAACAGTTTATGTCCAGGATTTATTTTATTTTATTTTATTTTAATTTGATTTATATGCCGCCCTTCTCCGGAGACTCAAGGCGGCTTACACTGCGTTAAGCAATAGCCTTCATACTTTTGTATATTTATACAAAGTCAGCTTATTGCCCCCACAAACTGGGTCCTCAATTTACCTACCTTAGAAAGGATGGAAGGCTGAGTCAACCTTGAGCCTTGGCGAGATTCGAACTTACAGTAATTGCAGACAGCTGAATGTTAATAACAGGCTATTAGTCTGCTGCGCCACCAGGATGCAAGGGGTCTGTCACAGACAGACTGTCCTTTTGTCTAGTTGTTCTGGTGTGCAGTGCTCTATAGCGTCGTTTTGAGGGTAGGAGTTGAAAGAGTTTATGTCCAGGATGCGAGGGGTCTGTAGATATTTTCCCAGCCCTCTTTTTGACTCGTGCAGTACACAGGTCCTCAATGGAAGGTTGGCAGCCATTGTTTTTTCTGCAGTTCTAATTCTCCTCTGAAGTCGGTGTCTCTCTTGTTAGGTTGCAGAGCCAAACCAGACAGTTAATAGTCTGATAAGTAACTATGTATTTATAACATATAATATATGTATTTATAAATAGTAACTATAAGTTAACTATGTATTTTATTTTTCCCATACCATAAGAAGGCATGTCAACCAGTGGTGGAATTCAATTTTTTTTCTACTACCGGTTCTGGGGGCGTGGCTTGGTGGGCGTGGCAGGGGAAGGCTACTGCAAAATAGCCATTCCCACCCCACTCCTGGGGGGAGGATACTGAAAAATCCCCATTCCCTCCCCGCTCCTGGGGGAAGGATATTGCAAAATCTCCATTCCCACCCTACTCCTGGAGGAAGGATACTGAAAAATCCCCATTCCCTCTCCACTCCTGGGGAAGGATACTGCAAAATCTCCATTCCCACCCCATTCCAGGTGGAGGATTTTGCAAAATCCCCATTCCCTCCCCACTCCTGGGGGAAGGATATTGCAAAATCTCCATTCCCTCCCCACTCCTGGGGGGAAGGATATTGCAAAATCCCCATTCCCCCCCCCCACTCCTGGGGGAAGGATATTGCAAAATCCCCATTCCCACCCCACTCTGGGGCCAGCCAGAGGTGGTATTTGCCGGTTCTCCGAACGACTGAAAATTTCCGCTACCGGTTCTCCAGAACCTGTCAGAATCCGCTGAATGGCACCCCTGAGGCCAATCCAATTGGAGATCCCGTC